>NW_025533526.1:277500-282500 GCF_020615455.1 Coregonus clupeaformis | reverse complement strand
CACACAGCTTGACCACCTCGTCGAAGCTCTCCATGCCCAGGTAGGTGCGCGTGGTCTCCAGGAACGAGTCAAACTGGAAGGTGCGGAGCTGCCGGGGAACGCAGTCCGTTGAGGAGGTTGGTTTGGTGACCTTGATAAAGATGGTGTAGCGGCGCGGGTCGGGATTCTGCAGGGTCCAGGAGCAGGGTGCCGTGGGGAAACTGGAGGAGGACAGGAAGTGGCCGAAGAATCGGCTCTGGACCAGAGTGGAGCAGGTGTCTGACTCAGGACCTGAGGGAGCAGCCGGGCACCGACTAAACAGTTGTATCAGCAGCAGAAGCAGCAACGATGATGGCAGGGGGACTTTGGGGCTCACCATGTGCCCAGGTAAGGAGGAAAAAAGAGTGGTCATCATGGTTACCAAATGAATTAGAAAGACCAGAGGGAGTTTGTTGGAACCTCAGTTTTTTTGGAACCTCTAGTCGATCTGTCTTTCTTTCTCAGTGATTTTCTGGCAACCAGGTGGGACCTTCAGGGTGTTCACTAAAGCCTCTTGATTGACCACCTCGGAGTGGAGGTGCAGGGGAAGAGGAGGAGGAGGAGGAGGAGGAGGAGGAGGAGGAGGATGAGGAGGAGGAGGAGGAGGAGGAGGAGGAGAAAGAGGAAGGTTACACTCAGAGGTCCAGTGATCTTTCCATGGTTGTGTGTGTCAGTCGACCCAGATGTTCAGACGAACCTGGAGAGAAAGAGACAAGAGATAAGAGAGAGATTTCGACCTGAGAGGACACATCACTAAGACATCAAATACACTAGCAAATCAAGAAGATAATAGATGAATAATTAGCAATTTCCATTATAGCATCACTACCAGTCTCAGTTCACGTATAGCTGGTTTGAGGCTATCTCCATTACAACACAGATACATATGGTGCCTTCAGAAAGTATTCTCCCCATTTTCTTGTGTTACAGCCTCAATTTAAAATGGATTAAATTGAGATTTTGTTGTCACGGATACGCACAATACCCCATAATGTCAAAGTGGAATTATATTTTTATTTTATTTTTCAATTAGTATTAAACCCCTTTGTTATGGCAAGACTAAATAAGTTCAGGAGTAAAAATGTGCTTAACAAGTCACATAATAAGTTGCATGGACTCACTCTGTGTGCGATAATAGTGTATAACTACCTAATCTGTACCACACACATACAATTATCTGTAAGGTCCCTCAGTCGAGCAGTGAATTTCAAACACAGATTTAACCACAAAGATCAGGTATTCCTTTGAGCATGGTGAAGTTATTAATTACACTTTGGATGGTGTATCAATTCACCCAGTCACTACAAAGATGCAGGCATCCTTCCTAACTCCGTTACCGGAGAGGAAGGAAACCATTCAGGAATTTCACCATGAGGCCAATGGTGACTTTAAAACAGTTACAGATTTAATGGCTGTGATAGGAGAAAACTGAGGATGGATCAACAACAGTGTAGTTACTCCACAATACTCACCTAATTGACAGAGTGAAAAGAAGGAACCCTCTACAGAATAAAAATATTCCAAAACATGTATCCTGTTTGCAACAAGGCACTAAAGTAATACTGCAAAACATGTGTCAAACCAATTAACTTTTTGCCCTGAATACAAATTGTTATGTTTGGGGCAAATCCAATACAACACATTACTGAGTACCACTGTTCATATTTTCAAGCATAGTGGTGGCTGCATCATGTTATGGGTATGCATGTAATCGTAAAGGACTGGGGAGTTTTTCAGGATAAAAAAGAAAGGAATGGAGCTAAGCACAGGCAAAATCATAGAGGAAAACATTGTTCAGTCTGCTTTCCACCAGACATTGGGAGCTGAATTCACCTTTCATCAGGTCAATAACCTAAAACACAAGGCCAAATCTACACTGGAGTTGCTTACCAATAAGGCAGTGAATGTTCCTGAGTGGCTGAGTTACAGTTTTGACTTAAATCTGCTTGAAAATCTATGGCAAGACTTGAAAAAGGTTGTCTAGCAATGATCAACAATTTGACAGAGCTTGAAGAATTTTGAAAATAATAATGAGCGAATATTGTACAATCCAGGTGTGGAAAGCTTTTAGAGACTTACCCAGAAAGACACACAGCTGTAATCGCTTCCACAGGTGATTCTAACATGTATTGACTCAGGGGTGTGAATATTTACATCAATTAGATATTTCTGTATTTCATTTTCAATAAATTTGCTAACATTCCTAGAAACATGTTTTCACTTTGTCATTATGGGGTATTGGGTTAGAAAAAATATAAGTTTAATCCATTTTGAATTTCGGCTGTAACACAACAAAATGTGGATAAAGTCAAGGGGTATGAATACTTTCAGAAGGCACATAAATCAACTGACACAGCAGAATATTGTTATACACCATCATTGTGACTTGAGAAGAGAACCATATGTCCAGTTCATCCAACTCTCTGAAAACATTAAGTATGTGTAACCACCAGACAGAAGGATGATATTATATAGGCCTAGCTCTGTTTCAGTTCATTAGTCAAGTTCAGAACGGTTCCTTCCTAAGAGACAATGGCTTGTTTCAGATGTCTCCTCTCATATTTTATCAGTGAGCACACTAATTTGTCCAATTATGCAGCCATTACAAAAATAGAAACACCTGCAGTCATTCATTATCCCTGTGCCTTTGCTTTAGCTTGCCACAGTGTGATCAATAGCTTCCTTTGCTTTCAATTATTAACACCAAAGCCATTAGGAGGGCTAAAAGTGAATATGTTTATGTCAATAAAACATGTTGTTGTTTAAACTGATATTTGTCTTTCTTTACAAACCATTATACTGAAATACAAACAATTTCATTTGAAGACAATTTTGGTGTGGAAAATTGCTTCATGGTAGAACAGTAACTACTCCTATCAAACGATAATAATCACTTTGGATACCTCTGTCATGATTCAGTTGCATTGGCTCTCTCAGACCTGTATGGATTTCAGATAGAGACAGACAGGAGAGGGCATATAGCAGGCTTACTGGAGGAGTCAGGGACACCAGACAACATATTGAGATTTTCACTGATCAATCAAGCTGATCTAAAAGCCTTGCTAATCGTTCCCATCTCCCCTGAGATCAAATACAATACTAAGACAAATACGGACCATTGGATCACTGTGTGGTAGTACGTTTTCTATGTGTGTCTAAGAAAGCAAATGCAGCATATTGGGCAAAGTAGGCTTAGAACAATGTGATGGCGACCTGTCTCACATTCCCGCTGAAATTCAAGCCCTGGATGCTCTCCCTTCTGTGCTGTCTGCTAAATTATAATGTTTCCAAACTTTGTTACTGATTTTAAACATGTGTTTGACTATGAAATTGCTAACAAGAGCCCCAGTCATCTGTGTCACTCGAGTTAATGTATTTTTCATCAGTTTGTGCATTTTGAGTGCTTCCATTGTGTTTGTTCGTTGCTGCTTCTCGAAGCTCCGCTCGTGCACGTCCACGTTTTATACGAGGCGCGCCCGCAGATCTGTGCATGTAGCCTGTATCCTGTGGATGCTCGAGAAGCGTGCATCCCATAGATTCTGTCATTTTGTCAATGTATTACTTTGTTTATTTAAAATGTATTCTGGTTTAATTGAGAATGGTCTGTGATTATTATTATGATGATGATAGTCTTCTTTTAGATGTTTCTAATGCCCTTAGGTTTGCAAAGGGGGCTTCAATTTTGTTGGTTATGTGCACCTGTGCTTGTTGTGACAATGGTTTTCTCCAGAGAGTGGCACTTGGCATTTCTACCTGAGGTGCGTTCCGTTTGCTTCAACGTTTGCTATGTTGCGTGACGGTTTTTACTGAACGACACGTTTCCCCAAAACGGTGCGCACCATTCTTCAACAGCCTTCGAGGTACGTTTGCTCCTGTTTGGTGGGTGTGGTGAGGTGTGCGCTGATCAATATGGGTGTGACCATCTGAAATCGCAAAACCTGTGCAACACACCATATGGTAACTCTCCTCTGGACCACCATAATCACAACGTTTTGGTCGTTCAGTGCCGTACTGTTTCTGTTGAATTCAATGTCGCACACCATTCTATCCAGTCGAGGCTGCTGAGGGGAGGACGGCTCATAATAATGGCTGGAATGGAGTCAATGGAATGGTATCAACCACATGGAAACCACGTGTTTGATGTGTTTGATACCATTCCAATGACTCCATTCCAGACATTATTATGAGTCGTTCTCCCCTCAACAGCCTCCACTATTGTACTGAATGCAACCCTGGCTTTGCCAGTATTTTGTAAGCTCTGAAAGGGATCATATTAGTTTGTGAGTAGGCTGTCTTTTCTTTCACAGTACCCATAGCCTGTTTCCTCAGGACAACTCCAGTTTTGGATTGAGTAAAGCTTGATTCATTTGTAGAAAATAAATATTGGTTGTGTTTGTAATTTCTTTGTGTCCAATTATAGTTTAATCCTACAACTGCTACCACTAAATATCAAAACAATTTCACCATATACTTTTAAGACAGTAAGACATCTTTACCTTTTCATAAACACAGGAAATAATTCCCGCAGACACTGTCCATGTATATACTGCATGGGCTGTCCAGTCCTGAATATTTCCTCCATGGTCGTGGCTACAGGCCGTGAACTCATTAATATAATTTTAATATTTTCTCAGCCCCATTAGGATTTCAGGGCTAGCCTAGTGGATAGGCTCCGTATGAGCCATAAATAACACACTATTCCCTTTATCCGTTTGACCAGGGCTCTATGAGACCAGAGCCCTATGGCTCAAAATAGTTCACTATAGGGAATAAGGTGCCATTTGGGACTTATCCTCTGTGTCCTGGCCTACACTAGAGAGAAATGTGGCCAGGCAGGCCAGTTCCTGGAAGAACATGTCTGGCACTAGTAGTGTCTGAGAGTCAGTGCAGTGGCATGGATTCACTAGCCCACCACTGGTCCACAAGCACATACACCAACTAGCTACTGTGGAGGAGGCAGGCTGAATCACAATACTGAGCCA